>NC_091942.1:0-5000 GCF_041260155.1 Ptychodera flava | reverse complement strand
GGGTTAGGGTTAGGGTTAGGGTTAGGGTTAGGGTTAGGGTTAGGGTTAGGGTTAGGGTTAGGGTTAGGGTTAGGGTTAGGGTTAGGGTTAGGGTTAGGGTTAGGGTTAGGGTTAGGGTTAGGGTTAGGGTTAGGGTTAGGGTTAGGGTTAGGGTTAGGGTTAGGGTTAGGGTTAGGGTTAGGGTTAGGGTTAGGGTTAGGGTTAGGGTTAGGGTTAGGGTTAGGGTTAGGGTTAGGGTTAGGGTTAGGGTTAGGGTTAGGGTTAGGGTTAGGGTTAGGGTTAGGGTTAGGGTTAGGGTTAGGGTTAGGGTTAGGGTTAGGGTTAGGGTTAGGGTTAGGGTTAGGGTTAGGGTTAGGTTAGGGTTAGGGTTAGGGTTAGGGTTAGGGTTAGGGTTAGGGTTAGGGTTAGGGTTAGGGTTAGGGTTAGGGTTAGGGTTAGGGTTAGGGTTAGGGTTAGGGTTAGGGTTAGGTTAGGGTTAGGGTTAGGGTTAGGGTTAGGGTTAGGGTTAGGGTTAGGGTTAGGGTTGAGGGTTAGGGTTAGGGTTAGGGTTAGGGTTAGGGTTAGGGTTAGGGTTAGGTTAGGGTTAGGGTTAGGGTTAGGGTTAGGGTTAGGGTTAGGGTTAGGGTTAGGGTTAGGGTTAGGGTTAGGGTTAGGGTTAGGGTTAGGGTTAGGGTTAGGGTTAGGGTTAGGGTTAGGGTTAGGGTTAGGGTTAGGGTTAGGGTTAGGGTTAGGGTTAGGGTTAGGGTTAGGGTTAGGGTTAGGGTTAGGGTTAGGGTTAGGGTTAGGGTTAGGGTTAGGGTTAGGGTTAGGGTTAGGGTTAGGGTTAGGGTTAGGTTAGGGTTAGGGTTAGGGTTAGGGTTAGGGTTAGGGTTAGGGTTAGGGTTAGGGTTAGGGTTAGGGTTAGGGTTAGGGTTAGGGTTAGGGTTAGGGTTAGGGTTAGGGTTAGGGTTAGGGTTAGGGTTAGGGTTAGGGTTAGGGTTAGGGTTAGGGTTAGGGTTAGGGTTAGGGTTAGGGTTAGGGTTAGGGTTAGGGTTAGGGTTAGGGTTAGGGTTAGGGTTAGGGTTAGGGTTAGGGTTAGGGTTAGGGTTAGGGTTAGGGTTAGGGTTAGGGTTAGGGTTAGGGTTAGGTTAGGGTTAGGGTTAGGGTTAGGGTTAGGGTTAGGGTTAGGGTTAGGGTTAGGGTTAGGGTTAGGGTTAGGGTTAGGGTTAGGGTTAGGGTTAGGGTTAGGGTTAGGGTTAGGGTTAGGGTTAGGGTTAGGGTTAGGGTTAGGGTTAGGGTTAGGGTTAGGTTAGGGTTAGGGTTAGGGTTAGGGTTAGGGTTAGGGTTAGGGTTAGGGTTAGGGTTAGGGTTAGGGTTAGGGTTAGGGTTAGGGTTAGGGTTAGGGTTAGGGTTAGGGTTAGGGTTAGGGTTAGGGTTAGGGTTAGGTTAGGGTTAGGGTTAGGGTTAGGGTTAGGGTTAGGGTTAGGGTTAGGGTTAGGGTTAGGGTTAGGGTTAGGGTTAGGGTTAGGGTTAGGGTTAGGGTTAGGGTTAGGGTTAGGGTTAGGGTTAGGGTTAGGGTTAGGGTTAGGTTAGGGTTAGGGTTAGGGTTAGGGTTAGGGTTAGGGTTAGGGTTAGGGTTAGGGTTAGGGTTAGGGTTAGGGTTAGGGTTAGGGTTAGGGTTAGGGTTAGGGTTAGGGTTAGGGTTAGGGTTAGGGTTAGGGTTAGGGTTAGGGTTAGGGTTAGGGTTAGGGTTAGGGTTAGGGTTAGGGTTAGGGTTAGGGTTAGGGTTAGGGTTAGGGTTAGGGTTAGGGTTAGGGTTAGGGTTAGGGTTAGGGTTAGGGTTAGGGTTAGGGTTAGGGTTAGGGTTAGGGTTAGGGTTAGGGTTAGGGTTAGGGTTAGGGTTAGGGTTAGGGTTAGGGTTAGGGTTAGGGTTAGGGTTAGGGTTAGGGTTAGGGTTAGGGTTAGGGTTAGGGTTAGGGTTAGGGTTAGGGTTAGGGTTAGGGTTAGGGTTAGGGTTAGGGTTAGGGTTAGGGTTAGGGTTAGGGTTAGGGTTAGGGTTAGGGTTAGGGTTAGGGTTAGGGTTAGGGTTAGGGTTAGGGTTAGGGTTAGGGTTAGGGTTAGGGTTAGGGTTAGGGTTAGGGTTAGGGTTAGGGTTAGGGTTAGGGTTAGGGTTAGGGTTAGGGTTAGGGTTAGGGTTAGGGTTAGGGTTAGGGTTAGGGTTAGGGTTAGGGTTAGGGTTAGGGTTAGGGTTAGGGTTAGGGTTAGGGTTAGGGTTAGGGTTAGGGTTAGGGTTAGGGTTAGGGTTAGGGTTAGGGTTAGGGTTAGGGTTAGGGTTAGGGTTAGGGTTAGGGTTAGGGTTAGGGTTAGGGTTAGGGTTAGGGTTAGGGTTAGGGTTAGGGTTAGGGTTAGGGTTAGGGTTAGGGTTAGGGTTAGGGTTAGGGTTAGGGTTAGGGTTAGGGTTAGGGTTAGGGTTAGGGTTAGGGTTAGGGTTAGGGTTAGGGTTAGGGTTAGGGTTAGGGTTAGGGTTAGGGTTAGGGTTAGGGTTAGGGTTAGGGTTAGGGTTAGGGTTAGGGTTAGGGTTAGGGTTAGGGTTAGGGTTAGGGTTAGGGTTAGGGTTAGGGTTAGGGTTAGGGTTAGGGTTAGGGTTAGGGTTAGGGTTAGGGTTAGGGTTAGGGTTAGGGTTAGGGTTAGGGTTAGGGTTAGGGTTAGGGTTAGGGTTAGGGTTAGGGTTAGGGTTAGGGTTAGGGTTAGGGTTAGGGTTAGGGTTAGGGTTAGGGTTAGGGTTAGGGTTAGGGTTAGGGTTAGGGTTAGGGTTAGGGTTAGGGTTAGGGTTAGGGTTAGGGTTAGGGTTAGGGTTAGGGTTAGGGTTAGGGTTAGGGTTAGGGTTAGGGTTAGGGTTAGGGTTAGGGTTAGGGTTAGGGTTAGGGTTAGGGTTAGGGTTGGGTTTGGTTAGGGTTAGGGTTAGGGTTAGGGTTAGGGTTAGGGTTAGGGTTAGGGTTAGGGTTAGGGTTAGGGTTAGGGTTAGGGTTAGGGTTAGGGTTAGGGTTAGGGTTAGGGTTAGGGTTAGGGTTAGGGTTAGGGTTAGGGTTAGGGTTAGGGTTAGGGTTAGGGTTAGGGTTAGGGTTAGGGTTAGGGTTAGGGTTAGGGTTAGGGTTAGGGTTAGGGTTAGGGTTAGGGTTAGGGTTAGGGTTAGGGTTAGGGTTAGGGTTAGGGTTAGGGTTAGGGTTAGGGTTAGGGTTAGGGTTAGGGTTAGGGTTAGGGTTAGGGTTAGGGTTAGGGTTAGGGTTAGGGTTAGGGTTAGGGTTAGGGTTAGGGTTAGGGTTAGGGTTAGGGTTAGGGTTAGGGTTAGGGTTAGGGTTAGGGTTAGGGTTAGGGTTAGGGTTAGGGTTAGGGTTAGGGTTAGGGTTAGGGTTAGGGTTAGGGTTAGGGTTAGGGTTAGGGTTAGGGTTAGGGTTAGGGTTAGGGTTAGGGTTAGGGTTAGGGTTAGGGTTAGGGTTAGGGTTAGGGTTAGGGTTAGGGTTAGGGTTAGGGTTAGGGTTAGGGTTAGGGTTAGGGTTAGGGTTAGGGTTAGGGTTAGGGTTAGGGTTAGGGTTAGGGTTAGGGTTAGGGTTAGGGTTAGGGTTAGGGTTAGGGTTAGGGTTAGGGTTAGGGTTAGGGTTAGGGTTAGGGTTAGGGTTAGGGTTAGGGTTAGGGTTAGGGTTAGGGTTAGGGTTAGGGTTAGGGTTAGGGTTAGGGTTAGGGTTAGGGTTAGGGTTAGGGTTAGGGTTAGGGTTAGGTTAGGGTTAGGGTTAGGGTTAGGGTTAGGGTTAGGGTTAGGGTTAGGGTTAGGGTTAGGGTTAGGGTTAGGGTTAGGGTTAGGGTTAGGGTTAGGGTTAGGGTTAGGGTTAGGGTTAGGGTTAGGGTTAGGGTTAGGGTTAGGGTTAGGGTTAGGGTTAGGGTTAGGGTTAGGGTTAGGGTTAGGGTTAGGGTTAGGGTTAGGGTTAGGGTTAGGGTTAGGGTTAGGGTTAGGGTTAGGGTTAGGGTTAGGGTTAGGGTTAGGGTTAGGGTTAGGGTTAGGGTTAGGGTTAGGGTTAGGGTTAGGGTTAGGGTTAGGGTTAGGGTTAGGGTTAGGGTTAGGGTTAGGGTTAGGGTTAGGGTTAGGGTTAGGGTTAGGTTAGGGTTAGGGTTAGGGTTAGGGTTAGGGTTAGGGTTAGGGTTAGGGTTAGGGTTAGGGTTAGGGTTAGGGTTAGGGTTAGGGTTAGGGTTAGGGTTAGGGTTAGGGTTAGGGTTAGGGTTAGGGTTAGGTTAGGGTTAGGGTTAGGGTTAGGGTTAGGGTTAGGTTAGGGTTAGGGTTAGGGTTAGGGTTAGGGTTAGGGTTAGGGTTAGGGTTAGGGTTAGGGTTAGGGTTAGGGTTAGGGTTAGGGTTAGGGTTAGGGTTAGGGTTAGGGTTAGGGTTAGGGTTAGGGTTAGGGTTAGGGTTAGGTTAGGGTTAGGGTTAGGGTTAGGGTTAGGGTTAGGGTTAGGGTTAGGGTTAGGGTTAGGGTTAGGGTTAGGGTTAGGGTTAGGGTTAGGGTTAGGGTTAGGGTTAGGGTTAGGGTTAGGGTTAGGGTTAGGGTTAGGGTTAGGGTTAGGGTTAGGGTTAGGGTTAGGGTTAGGGTTAGGGTTAGGGTTAGGGTTAGGGTTAGGGTTAGGGTTAGGGTTAGGGTTAGGGTTAGGGTTAGGGTTAGGGTTAGGGTTAGGGTTAGGGTTAGGGTTAGGGTTAGGGTTAGGGTTAGGGTTAGGGTTAGGGTTAGGGTTAGGGTTAGGGTTAGGGTTAGGGTTAGGGTTAGGGTTAGGGTTAGGGTTAGGGTTAGGGTTGGGGTTTGGTTAGGGTTAGGGTTAGGGTTAGGGTTAGGGTTAGGGTTAGGGTTAGGGTTAGGGTTAGGGTTAGGGTTAGGGTTAGGGTTAGGGTTAGGGTTAGGGTTAGGGTTAGGTTAGGGTTAGGGTTAGGGTTAGGGTTAGGGTTAGGTTAGGGTTAGGGTTAGGGTTAGGGTTAGGGTTAG